>NW_026639936.1:0-530 GCF_028554395.1 Pezoporus wallicus | reverse complement strand
CTGGAATGGGTTAAACTGGGCTGGCCTGTATCAAGGTTAAAACTGGCTGGACTGGATTGAACTGGGCTGGACTGTTAAACTGGACAGGGTTAAACTGCTAGAGTGAACTGAACTGTGCTGGGCTGGATTAAAGTGAGCTGGACTGGGTTAAAATATAGCTGGACTGGTTTAAACTGGGCTGGGCTGGGTTAAACTGGACTGGAGTGGATTATACTGAGCTGGAGTGTATTAAATATGGCTGGACTGGGTTAAACTGGGCTGGACTGGGCTGGCCTGGGTTAAACTGGGCTGGACTGGGTTAAACTGGGCTGGGCTGTATCAAACTGGGCTGGCCTGGGTTAAACTGGGCTGGACTGGGTTAAACTGGGCTGGGCTGTATCAAACTGGGCTGGACAGGGTTAAACTGGGCTGGAGTGGATTATACTGAGCTGGAGTGTATTAAATATGGTTGGACTGGGTTAAACTGGGCTGGGGTGTATCAGACTGGGCTGGACTGGGTTAAACTGGGCTGGGATGGACTGAACTGATCT
>NW_026639935.1:0-526 GCF_028554395.1 Pezoporus wallicus | reverse complement strand
TCCCCCCCTTCGTTCCCTCCATCAACTCCCGGAGGGATGGAGAGGAGAATCGAAAAGAATGCAACTCCCACAGGTTGAGATAAGAACAGTTTAGTAACTAAGGTATAACACGGACCACTACTGCTACCACCAATGATAATAATGATAAAGGAAATAACAAGGGAAGAGAATACAACACCTCAGCACCAGCTGTCCGATAACTTGCCCCCCAAGCCCGACCAAGCTCCGACCCATACGTCCTCCAACCCTGCAGTCTCCCAGCCCTTCCGGCTAACTCCCAGTTACCTCCTGGGCATGACGTGCTGTGGTATGGAGTACCTCTTTGGTCAGTTTGGGTCAGGTGTCCTGTCTCTGCTTCCTCCCAGCTTCCCCTCCTCCCTGGCAGAGCATGAGGCTCACAAAGTCCTTGGCCAAACCAAAACATCGCTATCAGCTCTGTTACCAGGCCGTAAGTCAAAACACTGCACTGCACCAGCTACCCAGAAGGGGAAAACAGAGTGCTACTGCTGAACCCACGACACTGCCA